>NC_057796.1:181815269-181840565 GCF_018294505.1 Triticum aestivum
GGCGGCGGTGGAGCGGGGGAGGGTGGGGGTGCTCGGTGACGAGGGGGATCTGGCGAGGGGGGATAGCGATCGAGATGGAGGGGGATCGAGATCGAGTGTCCTCATGAATATTCAATATTATTTCATATTGAATATGAAAAAATATCATCAAATTTGAAAAAATATTCATGAATTGAAAAAGTGCCCATGATATTTAAAAACATTCATGAGTTCAAAAAATATTAACAAATTCAATACTTTTTGTGAGTTAGAAATTCAATACCATAATAAACATAAATAAATATTCATGAGGACACTAGAACAGAAGAAATATCATTTCAATATGTCGAAATACAATCGAGAAATGAAGGCTACAATTTAAATACAATCGACCTTAGCTAGCTATATGTTCACAATCTTCTTGCCCTTATTTTTCGTAAATGGAGTTCTTCTCTTGAACGGACGTCCTTTAGGTAGAGTGGTCCTGCTTCTTCTTGTGGTGTATGCTGGTACTTCATCGTCGTCGTCATGTTCCATCTTCGGGTCGCCGTACTTGTCGAAGTCTTGCTCATTGGCGAATCCATCCATTCCGATGATCTTCCTTTTGCCTCTCCTCACGACAACACGACTGGGCTTTGACGGGTCGGTAATGAAGAAGCATTGGTCCATTTGGGAAGCCAGTACCCATGGCTCATTTTTCGCGGTGACGTTTGCGCCCGCGGTCTTGGATTTGGCTTCGGGTATAACCATGGTGGTGAAATATTGGTCTTCTTTTAGGACGCTCTTGGCCCATCTGACACGGAACATCGGGACCTTCTCTCCAGCGTAGCTCAGCTCCCAGATCTCCTCGATCCTTCCGTAGTATCTGTCCTTGTCGTTACCAGTGTAGGATTCCATCGTTACCCCGGAGTTCTGATAACCATCGCTCTTCATGTCCTTTCCCTCGGTGTAGAATGTGTAGCCGTTGATATCGTACGCCTCATACGTCATCAGGTTGTGCTCAGTGCCCTGTGACAAGGCGAATATGAGTTGTTCTTCCGCGGAAGAATCCTCATGTAAAGGGTATGACAAAAGCTTCTGCTTGAACCAACGCGTGAAACATGAGATTATATCTTCGTCCGTCCTCTGTTGGCCTCGGTCATAGTACGTCTTCTCAATAAAGGTTTTGTGCTCTACCACCCAAGGATCGACCACGTCTATGTGTTGTAGCGCGACTAGGTTTGCTCTTTCAAAGTCGGCGAGTCGACCCTCGAAGTCGACATGCATTTCGCGGTGACCCTCATGGTGACCCCATCCAGCGAGCCTGCCGAGGTGCCTGTTGACGGGCAGACCAACGGGGTTCTCGATGCCTAGATAATTCGTGCAGTAGGAGATGCACTCTTCGGTTAGAAAGCCCCTGGCTATGCTTCCCTCTGGACGTGACATGTTGCGAACGTATCCTTTGATGACACCATTCATCCTTTCGAACGACATCATGCTGTGCAGGAACGTCGGCCCGAGTTGGATGATATCGTCCACGATATGGACCAGCAGATGCACCATAACGTCGAAGAATGCGGGCGGGATTTACATCTCAAGCTCGCATAGTATCACCACGATCTCTTCCTGTAGCCTTCTGAGTTGCCTCACGCCAACCGACTTCCGAGAGATGACGTCGAAAAAGTTGCATAGGCCAAATAGCGTTTCACGGACATGCGCGTCCATGATCCCATGGATTGCAACTGGAAGTATCTCCGTCATCAGCACGTGACAATCGTGAGACTTCAGCCCGCTGAACTTCTGCTTCGCTGAGTCTAGGTATCTGCTTATCTTCCCCGCGTAACCGTAAGGAAGTTTTACTCCTACGAGGCAGTGAAAAACTGATCGATCTCCTCCTGACTTAGAGTGAAGCATGCGGGAGGGAAGTCATTTTCGGTCTTCTTGGCCTTTTTGCCTTTACGATGACTTTCCATGTCCTGCTTCGCCTCATCATCATCATCATTAGCGTGAAGCTCCTCCCTAATGCCCATTGATTTCAAGTCTGCCCTTGCTTTCGGCCCATCTTTGGTCCTCTCTGGCATGTTGAGCAGGGTACCAAGCAGATTCTCGCACACGTTCTTCTTGATATGCATGACATCAAGGCTGTGAGGCACACGGTGGATCTTCCAGTACGACAAGTCCCAGAAAATAGACCTCGGTTTCCATACCTTCAGCAGTGGCTCTTGCGCCTTTCGCTTCTTTCCCGGCTCTGGTGCCTTTTGCTTCTTTCCCGGCAGTGGGCAATCTTTCCAATTTTTCAATAGCTCGTCTATTTCCTCGCCGCTCCTCGTACGCGGGCGTCTTCGGGTTTTGGTTTCACCATCGAACAGATCCTTGCGTTTCCTACATGAGTCATCATCGTGAAGCCACCTTCGATGTCCCATGAACATGGTTTTTGAAGACCCGGGATCTCTATCTAGCTGGCGATACGTTGTGTCATCCATGCACCTGACGCATCCAGAAAATCCGTGGACCACCTGCCCCACGAGATATCCGTAACCGAGATACTCGTGCACCGTCGTGAGCAGTGCGGCTCTCGTAGGGAAATATTCTTTCTCTGCGGCGTCCCACGTATTGGCTGGCATTTTCCACAGCGTGTCTAGCTCCTCATTCAGCAGCCCCAGATACAGATTGATGTCGTTCTCTGGTTGTTTCGGCCCTTCAATTAGCATACTCATGTGAATGTACTTCCTCTTCATGCACAACCAGGGGGGAAGGTTGTACATCCACACAAACACAGGCCAAGTGTTATGTGTGCTTCTCTGGCTGCCAAACGGATTGACTCCATTAGTGCTCGCACCCACCACGATGTTCCTTGGATCGTTCCCAAATTTTGGGTGTTCGAAGTTCAACGCTTGCTACTAGCTCCCATCCTTAGGGTGACTCAGCATCTTGTCTTTTTTATTTATCTCCGGATCATTTGCGTCATCTTCTCGCTTCTTCTCCTCCCTGTCCGCGTGCCAACGCAGGAGCTTTGCTACCTTAGGGTCCGCGAAATACTGCTGCAGACGAGGAGTGATCAGAAAGTACCACATCACTTTTCGAGGAGCTTTCTTCCTATTCTTGTATCGAGTGACGCCGCACACCGGACATATGGTAGAATCCGCGTGCTCGTCCCAATAAATGATGCAATTGTTCATGCACACATGGTATTTCACGTGCGGTAAATCCAGAATTCGCATCCTCGAAACTGGTCGGGCACTTGTTTCCCTTGGGAAGACGTTCGTGCCAGAATGACATGTTCTCGTCGAAGCATGCGTCGGTCATTTTGTGTTTTACCTTCATCTCCAGAGCCATGAGCGTTACTTTCAGGCGGGTATCCTCGGGCCTGCATCCTTCATACAATGGAGTAACCGCGTCTATCTCCAGTTGATCCAGCTTGGCTTTCTCTCGGGCGACAGCTCTTGCGTTATCCGTCTGCTTGAGAAGCAGCTCTTGAATATGAGGGTCCTGCACCCAGCCCATCGATGGTCCATCATCGTCTGCTCCGGCATCTTCATCTTCATGATCATGCCCTTCGTCTGCTCCGGCATCTTCCTCATCATCATGTCCGGCATCTTCTACATGATGACTGTGTACTGCCTCTACTTCGTGATCATGTCCTGGAGATTCTTCGTCTTCTTGCCCGCCCTCGCCGTGGTTGTCTTGCTGCCCTTCCTCATTTCTTGCCGGCCGACCCCCATGGACGACTTCATAATCATGTTCATCACCTTGCCACTGATAGCCATCCATGAAACCATGCAAGAGCAGGTAGTCCCGCACCTGTACGGAATCCGGGTCCATAAGGCTCCTCAGCTTGCATCTTCGACACGGACATCTTATCTCTGCCTCGTTCTTTTGAAGCATCTCGGCCTTCACGGAGCTCAAAAACCTATTCACGATGCCTTCGGTCATCGTGCGGACCATGGTCGCCTGCGGGGTAGAGCAAAACGATATTTTAGAACCAAGAAAAAATTTGGCATGACTTTGCCTAAAAATAGGACAAAAAAAGAATGCATAGTGCCAAAATTCGCGCCGAAACGGAAATGAATCAACATTCCGGCAAAATATTGGCAACTATCGCATTTCAAATACCGGTACCTGCAAACACAAACATATATGCAACACCACAAACATATGCAAAACCACAAACATACATAGATCTAGCTAGGCCATAAAAAGTGCATGTGCACGTTGTTGGAGGGAGAAAAAAGTAGATCTACAACATAAAGAAAGCTTTCCCCTTACTTACCTATCAAAAAAGGTAATTTAACCACTTAATTTGGATGAATCTATGGTGCAAATGAGCTGAGGAGGAGGAGGCAGCCGAGACAAGCTTGGAGGAGGAGGTGGAGAGAATGAAGTGGGGAAAGTGAGTGTGTAGGTGGCTGTCCAAAATATCTAGCTGGTCCCAGGTTACTAATGGCGCACCACCAACAAATGCGCCATTAGTAACCCTGGTTACTAATGGCGCACCAGCTGGCGGTGCGCCATTAGTAGTTTTGCAAACAAAAAACAAAAAATGATAGTAGTGGCGCACGGGGTGACTGGTGCGCCATTACTAGTTTTAACTAGTAATGGCGCACTGTGCCATGGTGCGCCATTAGTATTTTTGGAAAAAAAAGAAAAACAAATTTTGTTAGGGCGCACCATGTTTGTGGTGCACCATTAGTGTGTATCACACTAATGGCGCACCAGCACACGGTGCGCCATTAGTATTTTTGGAAAAAAGAAAAAAAATTGGTAGTAGTGGCGCACCATGGTTGTGGTGCGCCATTAGTGTCTATCACACTAATGGCACACCAGCACACGGTGCGCCACTACTATATAGTAGTGGTGCACCGCATGTCTGGTACGCCATTAGTGTCCATATTATCTATAGCCCTTTTCCTAGTAGTGTTATATCCATGTTTTAGATCCGATCTTGCAAGTTATAGTCACCTACTACGGTTATGATCCGACAACCACGGAGTGACAACAACCGGGCCCACTCTCAGTGATGACCATAGTTTGAGGAGTTCATGTATTCACGAGGAGGCCTTAATATCCCTTAGTTTCCAATATGGACCCCGCTGCCACGGGAGGGTAGGACAAAAGATGTCATGCAAGTTCTTTTAATAAAGCATGTATGACTATTTAAGGAATACATGCCTATATTATATCGATGAACAGGAGCTAGTGCTGTATCACCCTAGGTTATAACTGTCATAATGAATATCATCCAACAAGTCACCGATCCAATGCCTACGAATTTATCCTATATTGTTTCTGCTAAGTTACTACTGCTATCATCACTGTTACACTTGCTACAAAATTACTGCTATCACTGTTACTGTTACTATTGCTACTGTCACTATTATCAAAGCTATCATATTACTGTGCTACTGATCGCTTTGCTGCAGATAATTAATCTAGGTGTGGTTGAATTGACAACTCAGCTGCTAATACCTTCAAATATTCTTTGGCTCCCCTTGTGTCGAATCTATAAATTTGGGTTGAATACTCTACCCTCGAAAACTGTTGCGATCCCTATACTTGTGGGTTATAAGTTGTCCTTGAATATTACCTTGGGGTGCCTTGGGCATCCCCAAGCATAGTCTCTTGCCACTCCTTGTTCCATAGTCCATCAAATCTTTACCCAAAACTTGAAAACTTCACAACACAAAACTCAACAGAAAATCTCATGAGATCCGTTAGTATAAGAAAATAAAGCACCACTTTTGATACTGTTGTGAACTCATTCTTTATTTATATTGGTGTAATATCTACTGTATTCCAACTTTTCCATGGTTCATACCCCCCGATACTATCCATAGATTTACCAAAATAAGCAAACAACACATAGAAAACAAAATCTGTCAAAAACAGAATAGTCTGTCGCAGTTTGTAGACATCGGATACTTCTGGAACTCCAAAAATTCTGAAAAGTTAGGACAGTCTGGGAAATTTGTATACCAATCTTGTGCAAGAAGAATCAGATCAAAATCACGCTTCTGTAAAAAAACGAAAATTATTTTTCTGGGCGCAAAAGTTTCTTTTTTCAGCAAGATCAAATCAACTATCACCGTAAGCCATCCCAAAGGTCTTACTTGGCATAAACACTAATTAAAACACATGAACACATCTAAGCAGAGGCTAGATGAATTATTTATTGAAAAACATCAAGGAAAAATATTGGGTTGTCTCCCAACAAGTGCTTTTCTTTAAATCCTTTTAGCTAGGCATTTATAGTTTTGATGATGCTCACATGAAAGACAAGAATTAAAGCACAAAGAGAGCATCAGAAAGTATGTGAAAAACACATCTAAGTATAAGATACTTCCTATGCATAGGCATCTTATAAGCAAACAAATTATCAAGACAAGCAAAACTAGGTTATGCAAGGAAGAAGAAAGAAACAATAACAATCTCAACATAACGAGAGGTAATTTAGTGACATGAAAATTTCTACAACCATATTTTCCTCTCTCATAATAATTACATGTGGGATCATAATCAAATTCAACAATATAGCTATGACATAAAAATTTCTCTTCATGATCCACATACATGCAAAGTTGACACTCTTCCAAAATGGTGGGATTAACATTAACTAAAGTCATGACCTCTCTAAACCCACTTTTATCAAAAATTTCATAAGATTTATCAATATCCAAAGTAGTGGGATAATTATTTCCTAAAGTTGACACTCTTCCAAACCCACTTTCAATATTATAGCAAACATATTCATCATGAGGCTTAAATAAATTTTCAAGATCCTAAGAAGCATCATCACCCCAATCATGATCATTGCAATAAGTAGCGAACATAGCAAAACTAGCATCCCCAAGCTTGGAGTTTTGCATATTATTAGCACAATTGACATTAATAGAGTTTATAATAACATCATTGCAATCTTGCTTTTGATTCAAGGAACTATCGTGAACCACTTCATAAATTTCTTTTTTTAGCACTTCATCACAACTTTTAGATTCACGAATTTCAAGCAAAACTTCATAAAGATAATCTAGTGCACATAACTCACTAGCAATTGGTTCATCATAATTGGATCTTTTAAAAAGATTAGCAAGTGGATGAGGAACTGGAAGTGCTATTTATCGACTAGAAGGGGGTGAATAGGCGATTTTTTATGAAAGTCTTCAAAAACGGGGGCTTGGAAGACAAACAGTAGAAATGAACCTATTGATATGCAGCGGAAGGTAGACTACACTAGACAAGCCATAGTCAAGTAAGCAATGAAGTGAAAGCACGAAGACTATTAGCAGCTAGGTAGTAAGGATCAGGATGGAAGATAGTATGAAGCCAAACAACAACAGTCTTCACACAGTGAAGCCAATCAGATCATGCAAGCAGGCAATGACTTCACGAAGAGATACTGTAAGTAAAGAGAGGTAAAAGATATAACTAGTTGCTTGGTGAGGACAAGGATTTATTGGACCAATTCCAGTTGATGTGACAACTGTTCGTCTGGTTAGGGAGGCTGAGATTTGACTCAGAAGACCGCGTCTTCACCTTATTCCCCTTGAGCTAAGAACACTTAGTCCTCGCCCAATCACTTTGGTAAGTCTTCAAGGTAGACTTCCAAACCTTCACAGACTTCGTTCACTAGCAATCCATAATGACTCTTGGATGCTCAGAACGCGACGCCTAACCGGCTGGAGGATTCACAGTCCTCAAGTGTAACAAGTCTTCAGATTACTTAGACAGAAAGACTTCAGTGATGCCTAACACTCTTTGGCTCTGGGTGTTTTGGGCTTTGTCCTCGCACGGATCTCTCTCTCAAATGCTTCGGAGGTGGTTGCTCTCAAACGACAAAAGTCGTGCACTAACTTTGAGCAGCCACCAATTTATGGTGTAGGGGTGGGCTATTTATAGCTAGGAGGCAACCCGACCTGATTTGTCCTAAATGACCCTGGGTCACTAAGGAACTGACACGTGTCCAACGGTCAGATTTCAAACACACGCGGCAGCTTGACTTGCGCTACAAGTAAAGCTGACCCATCCAGCTCTGGATAAGATTTGCTCTCATTGTCTTCACTCGAAGACATAGGATTTGGTTGAGCATCACTTCAGTCACTCTGACTTTGTTCACTTGGACCCCACTTAACAGTGCGGTGGTTCCTATGACTCAATAAAGAAGAAAAGGAAACTGCGAAACAACTATGCCTTCGCGCTCCATAGTCTTCATGTGAATGTCTTCTCAAGTCATAATCTTCGTTGTGAATATCTTCACAAACCACCATTGTCTTCAATGTCTTCACACATTTTAGGGGTCATCTCTGGTAGGAAAACCTAATCAATGTGGGACTACTACCTGTGTTATCCTGCAATTCTCACAAACACATTAGTCCCTCAACCAAGTTTGTCGTCAATACTCCAAAACCAGCTAGGGGTGGCACTAGATGCACTTCCAATCTCCCCCTTTTTGGTGATTGATGACAAACTGGTTGAAGTTTTCAACGGGGATAAAAGTATGTGAAAGTGTAAGTATTGAGGCCTTGTCTTCATAAGTAGCAAAAGGCTCCCCCTGAAGATGTGCATATAAGAAGTTTACCTTTGAATGCAAATGCACATAGCAGGTTTTACTTTGTGGAGATCCTCTTCAACTTATGAAGACAATTCATCATGCATATAAAGATATAACAAAGATAATGACATGCATAATGAAAAATGGACGTCTACGGAATGACTTCATGCGGAATTTATCATCGCATCACAGAGTAGCAGAAAACGTAGCAGACGACCATCAAGTTTAAGTGTTACAACCCAAAGAACCAAATGTATCAAAAGATGAGAGTTGTAAACACTTGGCAAAATATAGCAACCACCCATAAGGACCCGCTTGAAGACTATCAACTCATATGCTTCTCCTCCTTTTGTCAGTAAGGACCAAAAAGGTTTGAAGACATAGAGCATCTACTCGTTCCCATCAGGAGTAGATGAAGGTGCAGGGTCAACGCTTGAGTTCGGTGGTGTGGAAGGGCCTGGTGCAGTGTCGAGATGCAGTGCAGCCATGGTTGGTGAAGTGGCGTCATCTTCTTCATCGACGACTCTCGCAACAACAGTTGCAGCTGAAGATGAATACTTAGAATCTTCTATTGATGGAGTGCGGCGCCAACTTGCATTGCGTGGAGGTCTGGAGTCAAATTTGAAGCCTTCTGTGAGGCCATCTTCGTGAAGATCTTCTTCAGGGCATAGCAATGTGAGACTCTTCCAAGACCGCCGACAGGCTTCATGGGCTACGAAGGAGTTCTTGGTGGACAGGTTTCGGATGTGATTGATGTCCATCAAGATACTCTGCATCTGACGCTTTAGCCAGTCATGGTGCTTGTCCTGCTTCTGATGTAAGGCAACAAGAAGCTCTCGATCATTGAGAACGCGAGAACGCTTCCGAGGCCGTTGAGCGATTGAACTGGCAGTGGCTTCAGTGTTGGCACGATGTGGCTCACGCATATTGCCAGCCAGAGGGTAAGCAGGAGTAGCAGCGTTTGGAACATGAATTCCTTCTATTGGTTGCGTGAAGCTTTGACGATCAACATTATGAAGATATAGGGGTTCTTTGGCAGGCTTAGGGTAGATGGCTTCAACTGACAGATCAACCTCAGGCAGAAATACAAGATGGTTGTGCGCTGAGGGCTGATAGTCAACAGATGAATGAAGTTTGATCAGGCGCCTCACCCATGGAGCATAAAATTTCAAGCCAAATAGATCAACCCCAGATGCAGCAAGTTGTATGATGAAGAAATCCTTGGTATTGAATATGATGCCATTGACAATATAGAATACCAATGTCTTCATGGTTCCTTCAAGTTTGGCTTCAGAAGAATATCCCTTTACTGGCCATAGAGTACGCCTCAGAATGTGATAAATTCCGCGGGGCAAGTACTCGAGGTCTTTGACGAAGAATTCCTTGGGATATTCAGCATCTTGTGGCAATGGCTTCATCATGCTGAGCATCTGAATCATATTTGGCTTTGGCTTGTGAAAGATACTCTACAGCTCATTCCTGTGTAGCCGACAACCAGCTTCATAGAGCTCACCTGGAGTGGGCAGGGAAGTAAGCTCGATGAAATCTTGAGCTTTGGCTTCATGATGCACACCACCTGTCATCCACTAAAGGATCCAAGTCTTCGGATCCCTATTGTAGCCACGAATGTGAAGTGTGGCATAGAACTGCAGCAGAAGCTCTTCATTCCAGTGCTCTTTATCAGTGACGAATTGCAGAAGGCCAGCATCTCTAAAACAGTCCAGAGCTTCTTCAAGGCAGGGCAGCCCAGCAATAGCTTCACAATCAAGATGCATGTAAGGAAAGATCCGCTTTTGATTGTGTAGAACACATGAGTAATAGCTGCATTGCTGATAGCTCCAGAAGCGATCAGAGGAGATCTTTGGCTTCGAGTATGGATTTTGGCTCTGTCAAAGAATGTGTTGTGTGCCCTGAAGCTGTCCACGCTGAAAGATCCTGGCGATGTAGCAGCACCTGGAACCCTTGGCATCCTGGGCTTTGGCTTCTGAACCTGAGGCCTTTGCTCCACATGGTAATCATACTGTGGTCCGGGAGCTGTGGGAGGAACCAAAACAAGCCATCATACAGTGACAAGCTGGCCGCGATCACAGGCCTGTTCAATGGTGTGAGGCCTTGGGGGTGGAACAGTGGCTTCAGCATTCACTATGGCTTCAGGTTGCACATGAGCTTCAGGCACAACATTGGCTTCAGGATCCACACTGTCTTCGGCCATGACAACGTCATTGGCGTCAGTAGCATTGTTTATGGCAGCCTCGGTGTTTTCAACCTCCATTTCTTCAATAACAGGAGGGTCAGGCATAGTCACATTCTCCTCGAGAATGACTTCATCAGTGGCAGGGGGTGTGGCAACTCGTTCTTCTTCTTCTCTTGTTTCTTGGTTTTCATCGGCTGATGCAGCCGGAATGTCTTCAGCAGCTTTTGCTTCAGACTCAGAGACATTCGCAGTAGGGGTGGATTCAGGAAACACTTGATGTGCTACTGAGCTTTGTTGCGTTTCCCCTTCCGGAATGCTCGACATGGTGACCTATGGCCTAGGGCCTTTGCGAAGCCTGTGGAATGCGGGCGACACCTGTGGTGATGGAGTGGTCTGCACCATGTAGTTGTCGTCGTCAAGCACCGGAGTGGTGACTTGAGGTGGTGGAGTTTTGGGTGTCTCATCATGAATGGGGGTGTCTTGTTGAGGGCGATCGGCCCATGAATTATCCTGAGCAATTGGCGTCAGTGGAAGACAAATGCTGATGAGTTCGCTATTCGTAAGAACAGGCGATGATACCACTTGGTGCTCGAGTTGAGGAAGGACTTCATCATCTTCAACATTGTCTTCACGACCAATGTCTTCAACTGTGATGGGGTCGATAGCTGGAACTTCTTCATCTTCAAGAGCCTCTGTGAAAGCAGGCTCGTGGATCACAAGGCGACGTTCTTGGTTGGTGGAGGCTGGACGAGCAACAGAAATGGGCTCAACAACAAGGGGCTCGGTGGCAGCAGCACGCTCTTTCTTTGAAGACTTTGTCTTCAGCTTCTTCGTTGATGGGGCACCATCAGTAGCATTCTTGTGCTTGCGCTTCTTGGCTTCGGCTTCAACTGCCCTTGCCTTCTTCAGTTCTGAAGCTACTGAGGGGACCTTAGGCTTCGAGCCTGTCATGCTGGCAGGGAAGACAATGTGAGGTGCTTCCTGCCTTGGTACTTCAGTTTGGGCCACAGCAGACTTCTTTTGCTTGGCAGCCATCTTGGGGTCGTGCGAGGATGCCCAAGAGCCTTGCGCTTCTCAACCTCATTGTGTGCTTGAACACATTTATCTGCGAAGTATTTCATCTGCTCTCGTGAGCCTTTTGCTTCTTCACACTTCTTGTGAAACTCTTCCTTGAGGTCATGCTGCATCTTCTTGAAGATCTGAACATCTGCCACACTAAGCTTGGCCATGTTCTTCTTCAAGTGAGCCTTCTCATAATCAATTTTGTTCTTGAGCTCAACAATCTTCTGAGCCAAGGCTAACTCATTAGCAATGGCTCCGTGGAAGGTGACGCGATGTCCACAGGAAGCTGAAGATCATTAATGCTAATGCTCTGGTCGTCGAACCACTCATCAATGAAGTTGTTCAGTATATTGACGTCAAAGAGAGGCAGATCGTTGAAGATCTCCGCCTCTTGTTTGCTCTTGATCAGCATCTTAAGGGCATCATCACCAAGATCTTCATCGCTTGACAGATCAATGATATCATCTTCATTTTGCAGAACGGCAGCTGGAGTAAGTTCATGCCCAGAAATCTTCATGGGCTTCTTCTTCTTCTTGGACTTCTCAGTCTTCTTGGAGACACGAGATAAGTCTTTAGATTGCACACTGGGTTCAGGAGGTGCAGTGGCCAATGGCTTCACAACCAAAGCTTTTGGTGCGGCAGAGGGCTTTGAAGCCTTTGTCTTCTTCTTCTTTGGCTTCGCTGGAGCAGGCGCATCTTCAGAATCTGCGTCATCACCTGATTGCTCCACAGTGGCCCTCTGAGCAGCTATATGAGAAAGGAGGCCATCAAAATTGTTGAAGGGGCCGATGACATTGGGATTGGCATCACGTGTGCCATCAGCCCTAGGAGCAGATGGACCAGGGTGGAAGTTGAGTCCCAGATCCTTCTTGTTCTTCACAGTAGAATTTTTTGCGAACTGATAGTTGCGCTTGAAAATATTGTCTTCAAGACACCATAACATAGATGATGGGTCGGCATTTTCTGGCTTCGGTCCGCGAACCATGCATGGGTAGAAGCCTTGAGCAATGGCTTCGGACTTGGACTTGGGCTGCAGATTTTGTACAAAATATCTCCCCATGGGCGCTTGATTGCGTTCTTCTCTGCATATTCAGGGGCCACAAATCTGTACTTGAACCATTCCTCTGCCCAATATCTTCGAATCCATTGGATTCGAATCTTGCGCTGGCCATAGCTTTCTTCAGGATCTGTCTTGTACATTTTAAATAGATCTGGAGGCAAATCCTTAGTTGTATCTCCACGGCGCTGCCTGCCGCCTTTTCTTGCTGATTTCTCAGTTGCCATTATATTCAAACTGAATGGCTTCAAGACACTGAATGGCTTCCTTTTGCTGGTCAGACAGGAACTGGCTTCGGGAGAATTGATGTGACGCTGTAAGAACTCTGCAAATGAATGCAGACTATGAGAACCAAGAGATTCTCCCACGGACATGTACCTGTGACAGCATTGGTGGTGCGAGGGAAGGGGAAGAGGTCATATTCATTCTCAGAAGATTTTGAAGATAAATCAGTTTGAAGATATTGACCTCATAGTGCGAAGACATTCACTTATTTGATGAGAGTTGGTTCCAGATTTGTACAAATCCATGAATAAGTACAAGTGAGGAATCTAACGAGTTATGAAGCATAAGTGAATATACTTGGCATGATATGAGATGCAGATAAAGGCAGATCCAGATTTGGAAGTGAAGAAACTACTTTTGGTTGAAGTGGATGGATTTGACGGATCAAAAAGGCAGTAAAAAGTAAGTTTTATTTACCGCTGATGAACTGTTAGACGAGGTGGAGAGAGAGAGGCCGGGCAGTTCAATCTTCCACGCCCTAACTTGGCGGCGGAAGACACCTACGGCGGCGGCGGAGAGGACGAGGTCCGCGACCGGCGTGAGGACGTCATCGAAGAAGTCGCGGCAGCTAAGTGCTTCGTTTCCGGCGTCGACGCGAGCTAGCGGAGGCGCTAGGGTTTGTGCGTGGTGGCGAGGTGCAAGAAGAGATAATGACCGCGGTGAGTTGTGTATTTATAAGGAAACGGACAACACAATGTAATTATGCAGGTGCCCCTAGTGGTTCACATCTGAAGGACACGTGGCCTACATACAACTCATTGGAAGTTGTTCCATGTTCCCACGCATGCCTGGATTGTCGGGTGGTCATTCCGGCTTCTCTGGTATTCAGGCAATCAGGATATGGCATTAAAAACTGATTTAAACTTTTGTCACTTTGTCTTCTGCTGACAAGGATTCAGAGAAGACAATTGACAGGTTTCAATAGAATGCATATGATTTGGATAGATAGAATTTGAGGTAGAAGCACAGGGGGCGGTCCGATCACATTCACTTAGATCAAGAAAAATTCAAATATGAAGAAATAGCTTGTCGGAGGAAATGGCCACGGGTAGCCTAACCGACTCCCCCTGGCTCTTCGAAAAATTATCAGGCCATTCGAGCCTTCAAGCATCCAGAGCTTAGGGCCGCCTTCCCCCGGCCGGCTATCCCCCGGGCCGACTACCAGAAGGCCACCCGGCCTCCGAAACCTTCCCAAAGAAAGCTACGAGATGGCCGACTCCAGGAAGCCGGCCCCAAGAGGACCGACTCCCAGAAGCCGGCCATGAAGAAAGCCGACTCCCAGAAGCCGGCCAAGACTGCACCCACCAAGACTGCATCCAGATAACAGTGATAAGACGGGGCATGGCCACAGTACAGCCCACTACCCCCGAATCCCGAAAAAGGCATGGCCACAGAGCGCCGTACGGGCCAGCCATCTCCCGTCCGGCGCGGCACTGTAGCCATGTCGACCTCAATGTCACCCACGACAGGCGCCAGTACGGCCCGCGGGCAGCGGGCCCCTTTAGCCAGAGAGACGCTCGAAGGCGGCCCAGCCTCCCCTAGTCGGCCAGGGGCGTAGCCGGCTCCCAATAGACGGCTACCTCCCTCCCTCGAAACATGTGCCTCATTAAGGAGACAAGATGAGGTGAGGCTACAGTAAGACCCCTCAAGGCGGCGGCACTGTAGCCACGCTTACCTCGACAAAGCCCTTGTCATCAGAGGCGAAGCAACAGTAACCAGTCGCCGACAAAGCCCCCAAGCGATGGGGCCGGCCTGTCGGCCAAGAGGCTGGCAGCCGGCGGGACCCACCAGTCGGCGGGCCCCAATGGCCGGCGGAGAAGCCGGCGAGCACCGACACTGACGGCTGGGACCCGCGCCCAGCCGGATTACCATTGTACCCCTGGGGGGTAGGCCTATATAAGCCCCCTGGGACACCCATGCAAAGGGTTGATCTCATAGAGTTTCACACACCACATAGAGAGAAAAGGAGAACTAGCCTTGCCCTTCTTCTTCCTCTAGCCAAACAGCTCAAGGAGCACTTGTAGCTACTTGTATTGATCTAGTGATCATGCAGAGACCCCGCAGAGCAGGACTAGGGGTGTTATCGCCACGGAGAGCCCCGAACCTGGGTAAGATCCGCCGGCGTGCATGTCTTCGCCTTATCCCGTTTCCAGGCACCGGCGATGTCTTACTGGCTCCCACGATGATAAGCCACCCGTTGGCATATGTCGCACCTACCACCCGACATAGCTATAAGTGAATGCTGTATAGGACAGAACACGAATATGTATATATCAGCATAAGACCAACTTAACATTGTGAAAATAAACGTGAATTCAAATCAATGTTGAAGACAAACCAAATGCGAAGACTATGCAATTGTGACGCCAATTGAAACACTTCAAACAGGAATTTGGTGGTGGCGTTACCCGCCGTATAGGAAGTATTAGACCCAGACACAGCGCACAATTATCATGGCGCTCCGAAGTCAAATTCCGTGTTACTGTATTCACACTTAGAGTGTATGTCTTCATTGATTGAAGATATACGTTACTTCGTGTGTTGCACATCTAAGTCATCAACATGCATAAGCGTTAGGATGTGTGTCCAATCACATGACATTTGAGGATTCTAAGATATTTAGCTCACATCGCAACTTGCAAAACCTTTTCTCATACAAGGGCTTCGTGAAGATATCTGCCAATTGCTCTTCAGTGTTGACATGAATGATGTCAATATCTTCCTTCATGACATGATCTCTGAGAAATTGATGACGGATCGGAATGTGCTTTGTCTTCGAGTGCTGGACTGGGTTGTTGGCAATCTTGATGTCGCTTTCATTGTCGTAGTAAAGTGGCACTTGCTTCAGATGGATGCCATAGTCCTTGAGAGTTTGCTTCATCCATAGAAGCTGAGCGCAGCAAGATCGAGCAGCAATGTATTCAGATTCAGCAGTGGGGAGAGATACATAGTTTTGCTTCTTTGAAGACCAACAGATAAGAGATCGTCCAAGAAAGTGACATGTGCCTGATGTGGACAAGCGATCAACCTTGTCACTAGCATAATCAGCATCCGAGAATCCAACTAGATCAAACTCTGAGCCCTTTGGGTACCATAATCCTAGTGTTGGGGTGTAAGCCAAATATCAAAGAATTCGCTTCACAGCTAAGTGATGGGATTCCTTTGGTGCCGCTTGGAATCGGGCACACATGCAAACGCTAAGCATTATATCTGGCCTAGATGCACATAAATAGAGTAAAGAACCAATCATGGAGTGGTATACCTTTTGATCAAACTCTTGACCATTGTCGTCGAGACCCAATTGACCTTTGATTGGCATTGGCGTTGTGTACCCTTTGCAGTCTTGCATTCCAAACTTCTTCAGGCAATCTTTGAGGTATTTCTCTTGAGATATGAAGATGTCGTTGCTCTGCTGACGGGTTTGAAGACCGAGGAAGAATTTCAGCTCACCCATCATAGACATCTGATATTGCTCTTGCATCATGTGCCCAAACTCATCACTGTATCTCTTGTCAATGCAGCCGAAGATAATGTCATCCACATAGATCTGGCACACAAACAGTTCACCATCGTATGTCTTCATGAAGAGAGTGGGATCCAGGGAACCATGTTTGAAGCCTTTGCTCTTCAGGAAGTCTTTAAGTGTGTCATACCAAGTGCGAGGGGCTTGTTTGAGGCCATACAGTGCCTTATTGATCTTGTATAACATGTCAGGATGTTTTGGGTCTTCAAAGCCAGGTGGTTGTGCAACATACACTTCTTCTTCAATCTTGCCAATGAGAAAAGCACTCTTCACATCCATTTGGTACAGGAGGATGTTGTGATGGTTGGCATAGGCTAGCAGTATGCGAATGGCTTCAAGCCTAGCCACCGGAGCAAATGTTTCATCGAAGTCAATCCCTTCAACTTGAATGTATCCTTGAGCAACGAGACGAGCCTTGTTTCTGACAACTTGACCATGCTCATCCTGTTTGTTGCGATAGATCCATTTGGTGCCTATGATATTGTGCTTGCGAGGATCAGGATGCTTGACCAATTCCCATACATTGCTCAGCTCAAACTGTTAAAGCTCTTCTTGCATAGCTTGAATCCATTCAGGTTCCATGAAGGCTTCAACAACTTTCTTGGGTTCAGATGATAGAGGCTAAGGTGTCCCGTCTTTCAAAGAGATGGTGGCTATCGTTTTGGAGGAAGTCGACTTTGACGATCCGACTACGAACGTGCGAGGACGTCGCGCCTTAGCAATCGCTAAGCCAACTCCGAGAGGTTATTGACCACGCCGGAGCACGATCAACCTGACGCCGAAGGTCTGTTTCCTGCAGGCAAATGAAGAACAAGCAAGAAACTAAGATTGTAATCTGGATATAGCGAATATAAGAGGAAAGCTTTATTGATCAAGGTGGGGTACTGTGACGCCTTTCACTGGTCGTTGAACACAAACGAAGTACGCGAAGTTGCAGCTATGGGGAAGGGGTCCGAAACCAACCCTATCTCTTGTTTGCCCACATATACGGACTCTAAAAACAGCCTATACTTATTATTTCGAAATTACATGGGCCTGGCCCAATAATAAGGTGACGCAGCACCTAGAATAGCCTCTGGACGAAATTTATGAAGTGGCATCTTGTATATTTCGTCCAAGGCTTCATGCACTCCTTATGGTGGCTTCAAAGTCCTGAAATCATCACTTGTAACTCCGTTCTTGTTCCCCTTGCGCATGCCATCAACTCCATGCTTGTTCTTGCTCCAATGTTCATCCTTCTCCAAGCTAGGCCCTTCATTTGTAAGCAAAACAAATGTATCCAATTTAGGCAACATCATATTCTCATGAACATTAGAATCATTACCAAGAAACAAAGTACCTGATAATTTAATTGGCGTGCGCGAGCTCTAGTAATTGGTCCAGTATGTATAGCAGCAGGGGCTGTGGGTGTAACAATGTTATTGATGTCCTCATCATCCTCCCCTTCTTGAAATGAAGTCGTCCTCGATGGAAGCTCATCTTCCTCAGCCAAATAAGGCTTCAAATATACAATGTTAAAAGTGGGACTAACCCCAAAATCTGCAGGTAGCTCAAGTTTATATGCATTATCATTTATTTTCTCTAACACCTTAAAAGGACCAGCAGCATGTGGCATTAGCTTTGATTTGCGCAAATTGGGAAATCTATCCTTACACAAATGTAACCAAACAAGATCTCCAGGTGCAAACACAACATGTTTTCTACCCTTATCTCCAGCAAGTTTATATCTAGCATTCATACGCTCAATGTTTTCCTTAGTTAACTCATGCATTTTCAAAATCAATTCAGCACGTTGTTTAGCATCAAAATTAACCTTCTCCGAAGATGGAAGAGGCAACAAATCAATAGGTGCACGAGGTAGGAAACCATACACAATTTCAAAAGGGCACATCTTAGTAGTAGAATGCAACGAACGATTATAAGCAAATTCAATATGAGGCAAGCATTCTTCCCACATTTTCTTATTATTCTTCAAAACAGACCTAAGCATAGTAGACAAAGTTCTATTGACTACTTCAGTTTGTCCATCAGTTTGGGGGTGACATGTAGTACTAAAAAGCAGTTTAGTCCCCAACTTAGCCCATAAACATCTCCAAAAGTGGCTAAGAAATTTAGTATCACGATCTGAAACGATAGTATTTGGCACGCCATGCAAGCGAATAATTTCACGGAAGAACAAATCAGCAACATTAACAACATCATCGCTTTTATGACATGGTATAAAGTGTGCCATTTTTTAGAATCTATCCACGACAACAAATATGCTATCCCTCCCCTTCTTTGTTCGAGGTAAACCTAAAACATAGTCCATAGATATATCCTCCCAAGGAACACTAGGTACAGGCAAAGGCATATATAAACCATGAGGATTGAGTCGTGACTTAGCTTTTGACATGTAGTGCAGCGAGCAACAAAACGCTCAACATCCCGTCACATCTTTGGCCAAAAGAAATGTGTAGCAAGTATATCCTCCGTCTTCTTCACGCGAAAGTGTCCCATTAGTCCTCCTCCATGCGCCTCCTGCAACAACAAAAGACGAACGGAGCTAGCTGGAATACATAGCTTGTTAGCACGAAACACAAATCCATCGTTAACGACTAACTTGTTCCATGTTCTCCCTTCTTTACAATTCTGCAATACATCTTTAAATTCAGCATCATGCACATATTGATCTTTGATGGTCTCCAAACCAAATATTTTAAAGTCAAGTTGTGAAAGCATTGTATAACGACGAGACAATGAATCAGCAATAACATTTTATTTACCCTCCTTGTGTTTAATGACATAAGGAAAGTCTCAATGAATTTAACCCATTTAGCATGTCTACGGTTCAGTTTTGCTTGACTTTTAATGTGTTTCGAAGATTCATGATCAGAATGTATAACAAATTCTTTGGGCCATAAATAATGTTGCCATGTTTCTATGGTCCGAACAAGAGCATATAATTCTTTATCATAAGTAGAATAGTTCGGACTAGGCCCACTCAATTTTTCAGAAAAGTATGCAACAGGTTTGCCATCTTATAATAACACACCTCCTCATCCAATTCCACTAGCATCACATTCAAGCTCAAAAGTCTTATTAAAATCAGGAAGTTGGAGTAAACGAGCAGGTGTCAACTTATCTTTCAATACCATGAAGGCTCCTTCCTGTGCGGTACCCCAAACAAAAGGCACACCCTTCTTTATAAGCTCATTGAGAGGTGCATCAATGGTGCTAAAATCTCTCACAAAACGCCTATAGAAACCAGCGAGTCCAAGAAAACTCCTCACTTGTGTGACCGTTTTGGGCTGCGACCAACTCTCAATAGCTTCAATCTTGGCTTTATCAACTTCAATTCCCTGTGGAGTAACAACATAGCCAAGAAAAGACACTCGGTCGGTGCAAAAGGTGCACTTCCCAAGGTTACCAAACAAACGTGCATCACGTAGAGCAATAAAAACAACACGTAAATGTTCCAAATGTTGTTCCAAAGATTTGCTATAAATCAGTATATCATCAAAATAGACTACCACAAATTGTCCAATGAAAGCACGTAAAACTTCGTTCATTAATCTCATGAAAGTACTAGGTGCATTAGTTAACCCAAAAGGCATGACTAACCACTCATATAAAACAAACTTAGTTTTAAATGCAGTTTTCCATTCATCTCCCAATTTCATATGAATTTTATGGTATCCACTACGCAAATCAACTTTGGAGAATATTGTAGAGCCACTCAATTCATCAAGCATATCATCTAGCCTAGGAATAGGATGACGATAACAAATAGTAATATTATTAATGCCTCTGCAATCAACGGACATACGCGACGTATCATCCTATTTAGGCACTAGTATAATAGGAATGGCACAAGGACTAAGAGATTCACGTATATAACCTTTGTCGAGCAGCTCTTGTACTTGACGCATAATCTCCTTCGTCTCCTCTGGATTGGTACGGTATGGTGCATGGCTGGGTAGCGATGCACCGGGAATTAAGTCAATCTGATGATCAATCCCTCGAATAGGTGGTAATCCCGGTGGCACGTCTTGTGGAAAGACGTCAGCGAACTCCTGCAAAATGTTACTAACAGCATGAGGCAAAGAGGAAGGTACGTCGTCGAATGAAAATAATGCCTCTTTGCACACAAAAGCATAGCAAACAGATTTGTTGAAATCTAGATCATCAATATCAGATTTGGTGGCAAGCAAACATGCACTTTTCAATTTAATTTCAGAAGCAACACTAGATGGTTTATTATCACGCTTCATTTGTTGCTCACATTCTTTTGCCACAATCTGATTTTCACTCTTATTTTTCTCCTGTTTTGCTTTATTAGCTCTATTAATATCATCTTTCAAAATGGAATCAGGAGACATAGGAAGTAAAGTGATATGTTTATCCTTATGAACAAGAGTATACTGATTGTTTCTACCATGGTGTCCAGAATTTTTATCAAATTGCCATGGTCTACCAAGTAATAAGGAACATGCTTGCATAGGTACCACATCACAATCAACATAATCAGCATATGTAGAGACACTAAAATGCACACGAACAGTACGTGTTACCTTAACCTTGCCGTTGTTGTTGAACCATTGGATGTAGTAGGGATGTGGATGTGGTCGTGTGGTGAGAGACAGCTTCTCCACCATCTCCATGCTAGCCAAGTTGTTGCAGCTCCCTCCATCTATGATGACGCGAACAGAACGTTCCTTCACTACTCCCTTTGTATGGAACAAATTATGCCTCTGATTTTGCTCAGCTTGTGTGACCTGCACACTCAAAACACATTGAGCAACTAAACATTCATACCTGTCAGCATCTTCAGGAGCCATGTATTGCATCTCATGATCAGAATCGTCTCCACCGTGTTCTTCATGTGTAAGAAAAGCCAAAGTCTCCTCATCATAGTCACTAGTGGACTCATACCCACCATCCTAAGTAGCAATCACCACACGCTGAGATTTGCATTCTCTCGCATAATGACCTCTTCCCTTACAACGATGACAAATAATATCACTTGTGTGCCCTGTTGATGCCATGGAAGAAGAAGAGCTCTGTGCAGCCCCACTAGGTGTGCTCTTGGCAGATAGTGGTGGTTGTGCCTGCTTCCAGGAATCACGGCTGGAGGTGGCAGCTGATGGAAGTGTCGGTGCAGTAGAATGTGTGGAAGTAGAGGATTCACGCGGTGTCCATGATGAAGGTCGACCTGCAGAAAAGTTCGTCCGCGCCAATGCCTGTCGAACCTGCACTTCACGTTCAGCTTTACAAGCAAGATGGAATAAACGAGTGATATTATTATACTCCTTATACTCTAGAATGGTCTGAATCTCTCTATTTAATCCACCCATAAAATGTGCAAGCATAGCTTCATTCTCCTCAACAATACCACATCGAATCATGCCAGTTTGTAATTCCTGATAATATTCTTCTACAGAATTTTTTCCTTGTCTTAGGAGCTGCAATTTTTGAAGTAATTCACGTTGATAATAAGGTGGAACCCAACGAGTACGCATAGCAGTTTTCAAAGCAGCCCAAGTAGCTGGAATGGGATATACTCTACAATGTTCAGACCACCAAACACATGCAAAACTAGTGAAAGCACAAACAGCAGCAGGAACACGTCTCTCCTCAGGATATTGTAAACATGTAAACCGTTGTTCAGTTTCTAACTCCCAAGTAAGATATATATCAGGAACATATCTACCCTCAAATGATGGAATATTCAAATTTAGTTTAGGAAGATGGTCATGAGCTTGTACCTCAGGTAGTGGTGCAGCCCTACCGTTGCGATGATATGCATGAGGACGACCTGGTGGTGGTGGTGCTGCTGGTTGCACGTAGTTCTGATTTTGATCAACCTCATCCTCGTAATGGTCCTCCACCTCTGCAGTAGCAGCAACAGGAGCTACAGAAGCATCAACAGTAGGTACACCGGCACCAGAAGTTTGACCAGGCTCAAGGGGAACGCGCTGTGCTCGTCCCACTTGATTTGGAAGGTGATGCTGTTGTTGTTGTTGTTGTTGTAGAGGTGCGACAGGTGCAGCAGGCGGTGGAAGACGCGCAAGCAGTTCATTAAATATGTTATCGAGCTTTGTTTCGAACGTCTTCTCAAGGCCAGGGATCTTCTCCATGGCCTCTTCAAAATTGTTCAGCACATCTTGCACCTGTTCAGTCATCATTTGCTGAAACTTATCATTAAGCTCCTTGTTCGTTAAGTTCTCCCAGTCAATCTCGTCGGCTTGTGATCCTGGCATGGTTAGCAGCAATAGAAACACACAAGAATATGATCCTACAGACTACTAACAAGTGGTGGTGGTGGTGGGTGTCACAAATCCGTCGAGCAAATCTCAAATTTGTACCAGTTCTTACCCAGCAGCAGGCGGTGATCGGCAACCGATGTAGTCAAAACTCTCAAAGCTTGGATAAAGCGATTACCAGGGAGAGTCAAATGCACGACGTAGATATCACTACTAGGAAAAGGCCTACTAATGGCGCACCTCATTTGGCCATTAATGGCGCATTAGTGGTGCGCCATTAGTAGCACGCCATTAGTATATTTTACTAATGGCGCACCACTGGTGCGCCATTAGTATCTGGTATACTAATGGCGCACCCCAGATGCGCCATTAGTATATACAACAGTGCGCCATTAGTATGCCTCCCAGGGGGCCATGTATACCCAGGTGCTTTGGCATACTAATGGCGCACAACAACAGGATGCGCCATTAGTAACTTCGGCATACTAATGGCGCACTGTTTAGTGATGCGCCATTAGTATCCTTTGGCATACTAATGGCGCACTATGATGTGATGCGCCATTAGTATGAATATTAGGTTTTTTTTATTTTTTAATTTTCTGGTTTTTGCACAGGTTACAAAATGTATAATTGGACAAAATATAGACAGCACACATCAACAACAGATTCATCGAATACAATAGAAGATTAGTCTCTGAATACAATTCATCATTTTAGTCTCCGAATACAATTCATCATATTAGTCTCCGAATTGAAAAGACCGAACAAAGATAGAACATTATATTACAAGTCTCGAGACCGCGAGTTTGTCTTCACATTACAAGTCGATATCGATCATCTAAACTACCATCACATAGAAGAGAGCTGCGGTCATCACGATGAGCATCATCATGATGAAACTCGTCTTCATCCGGTTCCTCCAACGCTCCCTCCCCTCTCCCGCTAGATAGCGGGCGTATCTAGATTCGGCCTCGGCCCTAGTGGCGTACCCTTTGTAACTGTTACCGCTGAATCGGTGAACCTGTCTCCGACACTCCTCCCAGTCGTCGTAGACTCCGGGAACCTTACCCTTGTACACGACATACCACGGCATCGCTATGCAGTAGCCAAACGAAACGTTAGTACCAATTCACAGACAATACATAAGCAATATATAAGTATGCAAGGAACAAAGTTTGTTGTTGGCCATGTTTCTCTCTAAATAGGAACAAAGTTTGGTCAAAAAGTTGGTTATTGTCAAGGAACAAGATCATGGTCTCATCATTTAGGGTTTGTCGACACCGAGGCATCCTAAAAGCTAAGCTTTTATCATTGAGGGTTTTTCGACGCCGAGGCACCCTAAAAGCCTAAGCTTTCATCATTTCGGTTTTTATCGACACCGAGGCACCCTAAAAGCCATGCATTAGTCACAAGTACGCCGGGGCACTTGATCCTACTTAACTAACTACTAAGATACCCCGGCCCATGCATTAGTCACAAGTACCCCATATGTCCTATTTTTAGCAAAGTCATGCTAAAATTCACGGAAAATTTCAGCATGACCTTTGCTGAAAATAGGACATATGGAGTACCCGAATTTGCCGGAACGGAAGTTAATCGACATTCCGGCAAACTCAAGGGCCTCTCGGGTGGACAAGGCAAAAAAGGCCTCCATCACAACATGGAAAATACATTGGCATGTGAAGAGGTGAAACAATATATGCATCTCCAAGCAGTATCATTCAACATTTTGGACAAAACACTACAAGCAACATGAGACACTGAAAACAATTGCTACCAATGAACCTACACTTCTATAACAAAATAAATCAGAAACTTAGTCTGTCATCATTAGGCAGCCACCATTAGTTATTCCGTTATGTTAAAGCAAATAAAACAGAGAATTGACTTGTGCAATCTGCAGGTAGCAGTAGCAAGGACGCGCAGGTTACTGCTGGTGGTATCCGAGATGTTTCACGAACGTCGGGTGTGTGCCAATGTATGCAAAGAATTGAAGATTGAAAAAGTTTCGAGCTACGCTGGAAGTTGATTGTGTGATGAGCTTCTTTTAAACGACAGTCGCTTTCAGAAAGAGATTGTTTGGTTTTTGTAATAGACTAAGTAAAGTTGTTGGAGTGAGCTGATCTCTTACATGGATAGCTTGCTTTGGTTTGGCTGAGAGCCATCCTTGTCGCTTTTACATGTGTTTGTTTTTCTTAGCTGAACCTGACAAACCTGAGGGTGCATCATCATATTTGTAATGACTGAAAATATTTACTTCAGGAAATATTTACTACTGTAGTTTCTGTTACAAACAAAAAAAAAGACTGAAGTTTGTCCTAGCTATATTTCAGGATGATTTTTCAGTTGCTCATGCTTTTTACAAATTGTAGCTACTGTTTTTTATACCTAAACAAAATTGCCCTAGCTATATTTGCTACTGTTTTT
>NC_057796.1:181840663-181845516 GCF_018294505.1 Triticum aestivum
GAGGGTCGAGGAGGAGGTCGGGGCAGCGGCGTCAGGAGAGGAGAGGGGAAGGGGCAGCGGCGTCGGGGCGTCGGGGCGGAGACGAGGACGACGGGGCGGCGTCGAGGCGGCGGGGCAGCGGCGTCGGGAGAGGAGAGGGGAAGGGTATCGAGGGCGAGGGCGAGGGAGAGAGAGGGGATAGGTTATCTTCCAACAGGTACATCCATACTAATGGCGCACCTCACCCTGGTGCGCCATAAGTACATCCATACTAATGGCGCACCTCACCCTGGTGCGCCATTAGTTTTTTTTTTATTTCTGCTCGAGCCAACAGGTTATCTTCCACCTGACCTGATCCACACCAAGTTCCCTCTACTAGCTCGACTGGTCAGCAGCCAGTTCTCACACCAGGAGGTCCTGGGTTCGATTCCCAGGCTCCACAATTTTTTTTATGCATTTAAAATGCTGTTTGATATTTATTTGTGTTTAAATATGTTCAAACTTGTTTAATTCATAACAGTAATATTTTTTTATAAGACAGTAATAATTTTTTTTAAAATATCATCAAACAGTAATGCCGGTGGAGCGGGGGAGGGTGCGCGGGGTGCGGGGGGCCGGTGGACCGGGGGGTGCTCGGCGGCGAGGGGGACCGGATCTGGTGAGGTGGGATAGCGATCGAGATGGAGGGGGATCGAGATCGAGTGTCCATGAAATTTAAAAATATTCATGATAGTTCAAAAAGTGCCCATGAAATACAATCGAGAAATGAAGGCTACGATTTAAATACAATCGATCTTAGCTAGCTATCTGTTCACAATCTTCTTGCCCTTCTTTTTCGCAAATGGAGTTCTTCTGTGGAACGGACGTCCTTTAGGTAGGGTGGTCCTGCTTCTTCTTGTGGTGTATGCTGCTACTTCATCATCGTCGTCATGTTCGATTCTCGGGTCGCCGTACTTGTCGAAGTCTTGCTCATTGGCTACTCCATCCATTCCAATGATCTTCCTTTTGCCTCTCCTCACGACAACACGACTGGGCTTTGACGGGTCGGTAATGAAGAAGCATTGGTCCACTTGGGAAGCCAGTACCCATGGCTCATTTTTCGCGGTGACGTTTGCGCCTGCGGTCTTGGATTTGGCTTCGGGTATAACCATGGTGGTGAAATACCGGTCTTCTTTTAGGACGCTCTTGGCCCATCTGACACGGAACATCGGGACCTTCTCTCCAGCGTAGCTCAGCTCCCAGATCTCCTCGATCCTTCCGTAGTATCTGTCCTTGTCGTTACCGGTGTAGGATTCCATCGTTACCCCGGAGTTCTGATAACCATCGCTCTTCATGTCCTTGGCCTCGGTGTAGAATGTGTAGCCGTTGATATCGTACGCCTCATAGGTCATCAGGTTGTGCTCGGCGCCCTGTGACAAGGCGAATATGAGTTGTTCTTCCGCGGAAGAATCCTCATGTAAAGGGTACGACAGAAGCTTCTGCTAGAACCAACGCGTGAAACATGAGTTGTGCTCTTTGAGTATATCTCCGTCCGTCCTCTGTTGGCCTCGGTCATTGTACGTCTTCTTAATAAAGGTTTTGTGCTCTACCACCCAAGGATCGACCACGTCTATGTGTTGTAGCGCGACTAGATTTGCTCTTTCAAAGTCGGCGAGTCGACCCTCGAAGTCGACATGCATTTCGCGGCGACCCTCACGGTGACCCCATCCAGCGAGCCTGCCGAGGTGCCTGTTGACGGGCAGACCAACGGGGTTCTCGATGCCTAGATAATTCGTGCAGTAGGAGATGCACTCTTCGGTCAGAAAGCCCCTGGCTATGCTTCCCTCTGGACGTGACATGTTGCGAACGTATCCTTTGATGACACCATTCATCCTTTCGAACGGCATCATGCTCTGCAGGAACGTCGGCCCGAGTTGGATGATATCGTCCACGATATGGACGAGCAGATGCACCATAACGTCGAAGAATGCGGGCGGGAAGTACATCTCAAGCTCACATAGTATCACCACGATCTCTTCCTGTAGCCTTCTGAGTTGCCTCACGCCAACAGACTTCCGAGAGATGACGTCGAAAAAGTTGCATAGGCCAAATAGCGTTTCACGGACGTGCGCGTCCATGATCCCACGGATTGCAACTGGAAGTATCTGCGTCATCAGCACGTGACAGTCGTGAGACTTCATCCCGCTGAACTTCAGCTTTGCTAGGTCTAGGTATCTGCTTATCTTCCCCGCGTAACCGTAAGGAAGTTTTACTCCTACGAGGCAGGTGAAAAACTGCGCGATCTCCTCCTGACTTAGAGTGAAGCACGCGGGAGGGTAGTCATTTCCGGTCTTCTTGGCCTTTTTGCCTTTGCAACGACTTTCCGTGTCCTGCTTCGCCTCATCATCATCATCATCATCATCATATATAGCGTGAAGCTCCTGCCTGATGCCCATTGATTTCAAGTCTGCCCTTGCTTTCGGCCCATCTTTGGTCCTCTCTGGCATGTTGAGCAGGGTACCAAGCAGACTCTCGCACACGTTCTTCGTGATATGCATGACATCAAGGCTGTGAGGCACACGGTGGATCTTCCAGTACGGCAAGTCCCAGAAAACAGACCTCGTTTTCCATACCTTCAGCAGCGGCTCTGGCGGCTTTCGCTTCTTTCCCGGCTCTGGCGCCTTTTGCTTCTTTCCTGGCAGTGGGCAGTCTTTCCAATTTTTCAACAGCTCGTCTATTTCCTCGCCGCTCCTCGTACGCGGGCGTCCTCGGGGTTCGGTTTCACCATCGAATAGATCCTTGCGTTTTCTCCACGGGTCATCGTCGCGAAGCCACCTTCGATGTCCCATGAACACGGTTTTCGAAGACCCGGGATCTCTATCTGTAGCGACCAGACCTCAAATGGCCTGTGCTGCTGTGCACCAGTGTCATCCCTGGATCAGTAATGCTGACACGCACAGTACAAATGGAGGATTTATAATAGAGTAGCAATCACACACTTATTACATCGAATATCCCCGAAGAGATTAAGTATGATAAACATGGCTTAAGGCCATCTAACAACGATAACAGCGGAAGACTTGGAAGATAAGTGAGTCCATCAACTCCAGCGGCATCACTGAGTATAAGACCACGACCTAAGGCACCTTACTCTTCGTCTGAAACGTCTGCAACATGAAACGTTGCAGCCCGAAACGGGTCAGCACATAGAATATGCTGGCAAAGTAACACATAGAGAGCAATGAACAAAAATAATGCTATACTATATGCATATATGGCTGGTGGAAAGGCTCTATGGTTACAGTTTTGCGAAAAGCCAATTTTATCCTACTGCAAAGGAATAAATTTTATTTAACTATCATGGTGGTTGAAACATTGAGAAGGTACCTCCAACTCAATCCCAATTAAGTATCATCATTAACCCAACAAAATTATTTATAAGTATCACGGTGATGAGATTCATATGATAATCCAGGTACTAGATACTCAAGTTGTCCATAACCGGGGACACGGCTAATCATGATCAGTTTGTACACTCTGCAGAGGTTTGTGCACTTTTCCCCACAAGACTCGATCGCCTCCGCTTGATTCTCGCACTGCATGATGTTTGAGAAACGGATGACCGAGACACAGTCTTTCAGGAACAATCACTCTTTACTCCGGGTGGACTGGTACACCTACTTTCCCCTAGATCTGCTAGCCCACCTCTTCAAGAGATCATGTAACCTACTCAGCTATGCTAGAGCCCATAATAGCTTGTGGCTGCACACGGAAGTTTCTAGCATGAATAATCTTATGATCCCTTTGAGCCTGGGTGGCGGACCTTATACATACAGACAACACTGGGTTCTCCAGGTGCCTCAATCCACCCAGATGTGAGTTTTAGTTGCCACCTTAAGTTGAACCATTATTAAACATCTCACATCTGTCATGAATATCACTCAAACCCAATCCACGTCTACGAGCATAGCATGGCAATATAACAGCAACGTAGAAGTAACTCCCAAGGGTTTGATATAGTAAAGCAGGTAATAGGTACTACCTCAACTACTTCCCAGATACCCACAAGTTTTTTTTAGATCCTAATCATGCAATGTGTTTGGAGAAAAAGATCTAATGCAATAAAACTGGGTATGAACGGAATATGATCAAAGTGTTACTTGCCTTGCTGATGATCCGCAAAACCTAGCGAGTCGAAGTAACAAGCGGCACACTCCGGGTACTCTATCGCAAACAAACAAGCATACAATCAGTACTCAACTAATGCACAGGTAAAACTCGAATGAAAGATCCAACCAGAAGTTTCAACTTAAGAACTCCGGTTTGCAAAAAGAATCAACTCGAAAGAAGCAACGAAGGTCAAACGGCGAAAGAAAGAAACTTCGTTTGCTAATCTGGATCTAGATCAAATTTTACTGTAGCAAAAACTTGTTTGAGTAGGTTAAACGGAAAGAGAATTTCGAGACGAAACTCTAGGCGCTTGAATCGCCTGATTCCGATAAACGAGCGAGAAGTTAAACAGATTCGAAGATTCGATCAGAAATCGGATCTGAGAAAATAACGAGAAAATCCGACGAAAAAGAAAAACGGACGAACGGTTAAATAACGGACGTTCGTTAACAGAGAAAAACCGACGAACGCGTTCGTTAAAACGAACGGTTCGGTGAACGCTCGCGAAATAAGAAAACCGAAAAAAAACCGATGTAGGGTTTTTTTTAAAACGAAGGGTTTTTTTTTACAGAAAACCGGTCAACGACGGGGATAAACGACCGGCGGCAGTACCTCGTCGGGCGGGCTCCGGCGAGGGGCTCCGGCGGGGCGGGGCTCGGCGGCGGGGTCGGGGCTCGGGGAGGCGGCGAGGGGCGGCGGCTCCGGGCTCCCGGCGGCGGCGGGCG